>NW_027526203.1:44099089-44128191 GCF_048455015.1 Haemaphysalis longicornis | reverse complement strand
CACTTATGTTAGGTCGGAGCTAACTGAAGTAGCACTTACTTTCTACCGATAAGTTCGCGAACAGGCGCCCTTTGCGCATAAGTTTGGTTCTTGAAACGCATTAAGGAGCCGAAAAGTGTCCGAAGGGAAAAGTTCTACTTAAGTTAGGTTTGTGAATACGGGGGTGAGTGTGTGTGTGTGAGTGTAAGTGTAAGTGTGAGAGTGTGAGTGTGAGTGTGAGTGAGAGTGAGAGTGTGAGTGAGAGTGAGAGTGTGAGCGAGTGTGAGTGAGAGTGAGAGTGAGAGTGTGAGTGTTAGTGAGAGTGAGAGTGTGAGTGTGAGTTAGAGTGTGAGTGAAAGTGAGAGTGTGAGTGTGAGAGTGAGAGTGTGGTGTGAGTGAGAGTGTGAGTGTGAGTGAGTGAGAGTGTGAGTGAGAGTGAGAGTGGACTCAAACTCAAATGGAATGGACTCAAACTCAAAATGGACTCAAACTCAAAATGTACTCAGAACTCAAAATGGACTCAAACTCAAAGTGTACTCAGAACTCACAATGAACTCAAACTCAAAATGCACTCAGAACTCAAAACGGACTCAAACTCAAATGCACTCAGAACTCAAAATGGACTCAGAATTCACTAGGTTTCAGGCGTACTCAAACTCAATCGGACTCAAACTCAGTCGGGATCACTCGGCTCAAACTCAACAAGCTCAAACTCACCATGCCACACTAGCCTCGCGCTCACTCAAACTCAAACTCACGCGTGAGTTTGAGTCCAAATGAGTCTGAGTGAGTGGACTCGTGAGTGAGTTCGCCGACCTCTGGTGCGAACGCTCACTGCTCGAATTGTGTCTCGATCGTTCAGACACAGCCTTTGTCACAGATATTACACCGGCGAGCCTTGGCGAGCTTGCCGTAGTAGTAAGATTCGGTGGGCTCACCTCGCTTGCGACAACGGGCTTCCGTTTCACGGTGGAGGCGTTGCATTCCTGGTGTCGACGGAAATGCACGCTTCAGTTCGTCTTTCCGCTGCACCCACGTTTTGTTTACTGAAGACAGAGAATCGTACTAAGTCTTGGCCGGGCCTTCCAATCTGCATAGTGCGTTGCAGGCGGTCATCCTGTCCGACCAACCGTAAATGTCAGTCAAGTCGTCGACTGGCCGAATCCACGCGTCGACGGTCGAGCAGCCTGATGAAACGGGATCGAATGATGGCACTAGACGCAAAGCCTCTGCTGCGGGCGTAACGGGCGTGGAAGGCGTCTGTTGCGTTTGAAGGAGCGCCATACCATTTATCGCTTCCCTCATGGTTGCTTGTACAGCTGCTTGGATAACGGCTGCCATGTCCATCGCTGGCTGTGGTGTCGTGGAGTCACTCACGACTTCGTTTTTGGATCTGGTGTCGCTGCGTGCCCCGTCGTCACCGCTGGCCTAGTTCGCGCCATCTTCATTCGGTGTAGCTGAAGACGCTGCGTTTCGCGTCACATGCCCCATCGTAACTGCATGGCCGGCTACTCACGTTCTGGCGTTATGATTATATTCCGCTTCTGAACTGTTATCTATATTAAGAGGCGTTGGCTGAACTAAAGAAGCTCTTTTTAATTATCTAATTTCTTTACAACGGTGGCTCGCGTGGCCCATTGGGGAGTGCTCTTCTTGCTCTCTGCTGCGGCGGTGCGCGGGCGCGGCTTCCGCTCGCCTGCGCGCGTTACACGATCGCACCTGCAGCAGATCAGTGGCGTCATCCAGCAGAAGCGCTGCGTACACAAACGTAACAAAATACTGTGTGACCACAAGAGGGCTGGCAGCGTGAAGGGAGCGTACCAGGCGTGCATTGGGTAAATAGCAGTGGGCCCAAGATGCCTGCTCTCGGCTGATGGAACGCTAGCAGGTGCTTCTCTCAGAACTGCTGCTGAAAGGACAGCTTTACCAGTGTCTCCCTGTTAGGGCACTCTCACAGTCCCGTTTCGACATCGGCCTGCCGAAGGAGACGCGCCAGTGTACACCGGTCAAGGAAACTTGAAATTTTTTCTGTAAAATACACCCAACCATGGATCTTTTAACACAGCACACTGCTTTGCAGACAACCGTGGATAGCAAGGCGGAAAGCCGCGCAATGTCAATGATTTCCGCCGTTTTGCGAATAGCGTGGACAATTCCTCGGGGAGCGTGATATTTTCTGTCGCCGTTGCATTCTTTGTATGGACACTAAGGTGGCAAATTGTGTCAGCCAATTGAAGACTAGAGTTCGGGGGCTGTATATTGATTTCTGGTAGATTGTATGTCCATTTATGAACGAGAAAAACGCTTTCCAATGTTCCGTGTCCGTTGCATCTCCCACCCTGCCGATTTGCGGAGATTGACTATGACGGCAGCGTGGTAGGGCCGCATGAGTAAATTTGGCCGACTATCCCCTTGTTTACTCGGTATAACGTGCTCGCAAACTAAAAAAAAAACCGAGCCATATCCACTAACGTGAATCCTGGAGAAGCCAGAAGCATGCA
Organism: Haemaphysalis longicornis; assembly: GCF_048455015.1. Lineage (NCBI taxonomy): Eukaryota > Metazoa > Arthropoda > Arachnida > Ixodida > Ixodidae > Haemaphysalis > Haemaphysalis longicornis. The sequence continues at coordinate 44,125,711 of NW_027526203.1, read as the reverse complement.
GAGTATAAATGTTGAAGTGAACACGGAGACACCAACAAAAAAACTGTTAAACTTCAAAGAAGTCCGTGCATAATGTGAAGCTTGGCAAACGTTTGGAAAAAGCCAGACCACACCATCCGCCAAGCAAAACTACGGTGTAGAACCTTTCCTCGCACAAAGTCGACTCTGCCGAGTCCGCTGTCCTGGAGCTAGGGCTGAATTCCTGCAGATTGTGACTACGCATACATAAGTGAACCGGGCAACTTTAAAGAGAGATTGAGACAGCATTAGAATGACGTGAAACCGAAGCGAATAGCACCAAATGCTCTTGCTGAGCACGTTAATGCAACGCGCCTTAACATCGATTGACATAATTCAAGAATCTTGTGCCAAGAAAGCAACTTCAAATCGCGGCCTCATCTCGAATCTTTGGAGATGCAGAGGACACGTCACATGCTCAATCGGAATAACTAGATCCCTCCCCCCGTCGTACACGCGCTGCTTACGTCACGTGCTGAAGAAAACATAAGCGTCCATGAACTTTCCTTCACCACACTGTGAACAAGGCTTACGTAGCGCAGCTGAAACGTCTTCTTTGTGGTTTTAAAGTTTTAAAGTTTTTAACAGTTTCTTTTGGCACGGTGTCTCCGTTTGTACTTCAACATGTCTCCCGACCACACGAGCTTTCCTAAACCCTCGACTTCAGCGTATAAGTGTATTGAAAGCTTGTCTGTCGCTTGTCGCACGGCGCGCGATTATTGGGCGCCGGAGAAGCGGTAGTGGGAGGAGCAATAGATCACTTGCTGAAGCGGTGGCGTCCTCTCTTGCGTTGAGCCGGATTTAAGCAATTTGCATGTTTCATCGGCCCCAGTACAGGGTAGTGGCAGGGGTCAACGCGAGCGCCCTAAAAGTAGGTGTTAAATATGAAACAGGTTTAAAACAGTATTTTTAGGTCTCAGATAGCATGACAACGTGTCACAATCCGCTTGTCGTAATGGCCACTACGGAAGTTTGTGCGGTGGCTGCTTGCTGTTCTGTCTTCTGCACGCGATTACAATTGAATTATGGAGTCTCTCAAAAAGGCAGGTTGCGGTTACATGAATTACACTACAGAATGCAGTCCCAAATGCGACTTCGGCAAAACTACTTATGCAACCCTCAAATGAAAACGAGGAGGGAGACCTCAGTGCTCAGCGTATAGACGGAGTGTAATAGATCTAAGCATGACTTCACCTCATTATTTCATAATGGGACCCAAAGTCCGGAAAGTTCTTCTCTTTTTAGCGCAAATGTCGCTCATTCAGCACCGCCGAACTGCAGGTGTCTGACCAAACCTACTTTTTGACACATCGCTTGTGTGTTGTTGCCCAGTCACAGCTTTCACGCGACATGGCGCAACTCTTCTGGCTTTCGTTTGTGCTAAGGGATCTGGAAATACGTCCCGCCAACGCGGCCGAGCAGTCAGCGATTTGCTGGGCGCATAACCAGGCGTTGTAGAGTTAGATTAGATCCCGCTATATTTACAACGGCTTCCCACAAATTCGTAAACGAACGTTCCTGTGGGGGAGTAGGAGAAAACTGTCAGCCGGAGCGGGATCTATTAATTGCGCCTTTTTGCTGAGCTGGTCATCAGTGATGCTCTAAGCATAAAAAAAAATACTTTATCTTTTGCTAATTTGCGCTTTACCGCCCTCTTTAATGTGGGTAAAATTACCTGGCAGGTGTTTTTAGCCAATAATGGGTCGCAAATAAAGCAAATGCCCGCGCCCCAACGCACGTTTCCGCTGACGTCGGTACGAAAGGAGGAATGCCAGCCCCTTCGGTTTTTATGGTCCCGCACCCTAGCTCTGCCCTCAGCTTGCGAGCGCGTCAAAGCTCGGTGCCGGTGGGCCTGCCTGAATAGCAGCTTGCCTGCTTTTATGGCGGTCGGACATCGTCAGAGCTGCAACGTGCGCCTCTATACGCATTCCACCGAGTCGGTTGAAGGCCGCCCGGCGCGTTCCCGCGGCGGCGTAGCTTTTGCCGTGCGTCGGCGATGTTCGCCGATGGCGCGTGGGCGCGCGCGGCAGGCGTTGGCATGCAGAGCACGTGCCAACTGTCAAAGAAACCTTACTTTGTAGTGGCAACGTCCTTTGAAATAGCTGCACGAAAACTATGGCACCAGTTGCACCAGTATGCCTCTGATCTGTACTTGTTTGTACATTCGTAGGTGCAAGTCAGATCGAACATTGACAAAAACGGAGGACTGTGAAGTATCCTCTTATTCTTGCTCAATGTTTTTCCCAATCCTCGAGCTCCTTTCCACCAAAATCGACTTGCACATCACGGCTCCAGATATCGGGACGGTATTAAAATTATTTTCTAAATCAAAGGCCTTTCGTGGGCTACTTAACCCCAACAAATGTTTTCTGTCGGCATGTCCGTCCCTCAATTTATGACATGAGAAGTTTATATAGGCAAAAAATTCCTAAAGCAATAAATATGCTACCCCATTTCGTACTTGTCAACATTGTTGAGCAGAAAAAAGCATCAAGCAAAACATCAATACGGAACTGGTAGTAGGCGGTGTTCTTTTAATTGAAAATAGACATGCGCTTGATATATCGATAAAAAATGAAAAAGGAAGACGTTTTGAAAACAGCATATATTGACCCCAACACACAAACAAGGTCGTATCCGAGCTCAGACATCGTGGCCGCATTACATGTCCGACAGTAACGAAAGTTTGCAACAGATGGCGCGTGAGCAGTGGGACGTGCAAAAACTGAATTTCTGTGAGCAAACCTCCACCTCGTTTATCGTGGGAGGCGCAAGACGGGAGGGAAAAAGGGGGAGAGGTGCCGGGGAGAGACGACAGGCATTTACGCGGTAGGCGCCCCCGGCAGAGGAATATCTTCTTTCGGTCTTTCAACAACATTTCAACCGAACTGAGCAGATACGTAGCCCTCTTTTTGCATATATCGTCAATGAAACCGAAAAAGAAAAAAAAAAAAACTACATCCACTGCAGAAACTCTGGCCCTGGTATTTGTTTTTCTTGGAGAGCCTTTCAGTTTGATCATATGCAAATGTCGTTTCAAATCGCGCGCCATCAGCCGCAAAGGGTTCGCACAACATCCGACAGATGGCGACGAGTGTACTGGCCAGTAGGAAGACGCATTGAAACATCCCCCTCGCGAGGGGGCACGATCAAATGCATAGCATTTCCGGGGGCGCACGACGTTTAGTAGTTTGCGTTACGTTAATGCTGTTGCACTTGTGGCAACTGCTGACGAGAGAGCGCTCGTCAGCAGTAATTTGAATGAGTCAAGGATATAAGGCGCGTCCGTAGCCTCCAATTCTGTGTTGGCTTTGTGGCGCAGTGGTTAGAGCACATTTACATTGCGTTCCGCCCGCAGGGTCGAGGGATCAAAACCTGGCGCCGGATAGTATTTCTTTTTTTTATATAGTAGGGAGGGGTGCGGTGCGGACTACGGACGCCAACGCGGGTGACATCGTGAGTTACTGAAATTCTCTGCATTTAAAACGTCTTTTGAAAGCCCTTACGAAGAACAATAAAGGAAGCACAGGCTAACGCTTAACACGTGAAGGTAGCGAACCTGTACGCAACCTTCACGACCGTCACGACGGTTTAATTGCATGATTGCAGCCGATTTGCTTTCTGCTCGCTGCCGCAACGACCCTTACTCCATCTTTGTTGCTCTAACGGTGAAGAAGAAGCAAATCGAAGAATTAGAACGAAAGAACGCAAGGCGCACACCTAAACTAGGCCCCGCAGGCGGCACATGTACCCTATGACGTGTTCTGTGTCGTTAGGGTGGCGGGGTTCCGCACCGCGCAGTTACAGCCGACTGAGTACACATTGTGATCCTGAGGTACCCGCTCGCCGTCGTAGCCGAGTGTGTAAGACGGCTGACTCTAACTCCGTTGATCTACCAGGCACAGGTTTGTAATCTGGCGGTGAAGTGATTTCTTTTCTTTATTCTGACTTTTGTGAAACGCCGCAATCAACGAATTGCAAAACATCTTCCCTGTTAAAGTATCAGCAGTTTGAACACTGCCCTTCTAATTGCATTCCCAACCACTCGCGGGTAACACATTTCTTACATATAATTTTTTCTCTGTTGAGGGACTTTATTTTAGATGGAGAAGTCAGTCTGTCAGCCAGCTGAGCTTGTTACCTTTTAAAATGTGAATAAAAAAGGGTAAGACACGCATTACACAAAAAAGCAACAGAAGCACTCAGAGACAGTACCGCACGCACGGTGCACACATGATACACGCAAGGAATCAAGTAAACACTAAAGTAGTAGGCTTCCTGGGCCTTCTCAAGCTGTGTGCAACAGCTTTTAGCAAATGAAGCTTTCTCGGGAACCACTGGGAAAATAAAGAATTGAAAATATTTTAACTAAAATCCATTCCAAGCTACAGCTACTAACAAAAGACGCTAAGAGCCTTGTAGTCAGCCCAAGTGCTGGGATCTGAGGACATCACTGAGTTTCAGGCTTGCTCCAGCACGCAGGGTCAAAATCGTCGTCATAGTAAGCTGTTGTGTATAGAAAGTATTGGGGCGAGCCGTAAAGTCCGGGCCTGCGCGAAAGTTGCCAACGTCCGGAAAAAGGAATCGGAATGGTCAATGTGAGGCATATTTTATGGCGTGTTTCCTCCAGCGAGGGCGCGTTCGTTGTTGCCAGCTCATGCATCAACACTTAGGAGTGCGCAAAAGGGTCCATCTCGCCGCGTTATTAACCGTCGGACCCTCTTTTAAGCCAGCGACTGATTGCGTGGTTCCACACGATTGAAGTAAAAGACGGATAGATGTGATGCTTTGCTTGGCGCCTCATTTAAGGCCGAAACTGAGTCATCGTAGTCACTAAACACGAATGATGCTTAGCTGGCCGAAGGTGTTAAGAGAAAAACAAAAAAAAAATGGCCGATTCCATACATCAGGGAGAATCGACGTAACGGAACCTTTCATCGTGAAATAAAATAACTTCAAGAGAACTTGCGTGTGGCATTTTTTTAGAGTGCTCCGCAAAGCTGGAGATTTTTCAAAACTATGAGCAGTGGGGAGTGCGTTGAGAAATACGAACCACCCTGACAAGTGTTCAGCGTTTAAATCTACCCAAGCGCAGAGATTCCGTTATTTCTCAACCGATGTTCTCGCTCACGCTAGAAGTCGTGTATGCGGTTCAAGGCTCCGGTGTAACTTATTTTTTTGGTGAAGGATAGAAATAAGTCGTGTGGACGAACGTGAAAAAGCCCTACTTTCCGTAGATTATTCCGCAGCGCACCTCACAGCGAAGGTGTTATTCCTGCGCGCGGGGAAGTGCGGGCTCAAGTTTATCGTTTATTCGTTCGGCGAATAATTGAACTGGGTGCTTTAAACAGCGATAGCCCGACCACATCAACGCTGCGTGACGTAAGCTTTCACATCTCCATCATCATCATCACCATCATCAGCCTGTCTACGCCCACTGGAGGGAAAAGGCCTCTCCCATTGATCTCCAGTTATCACTGTATTGCGCTAACTGCGACCAATGTACTCCCGCAAACTTATTGATCTCATCTGCCCACCTAACTTTCTGCAGCCCCCCACCACGTTTGCCTTCTCTAGAAATCCACACTGTTACCTTTAATGACCAACGGTTATCTCGCCTTCGCCCTACATGCCCTGCCCATGACCATTTCCACTTCCCATTTGTACTATTATATCCTTAACACACATTTCTTCCCTGACCCACTCCGCTCCTCCTTGTCCCTTAATGTTACACCTACCATCATCCGTTACATTGCTCGCTGAGTCGTCCTCAGTTTAAGTTTAACCCATTTAATGAACGTCCAAGTTTCTGCCCATAGGTGAGTACCGGTAGGATGCCAGTGCTATACACTTTCCTCTTCAGGGACAATGGTAGGCTGCCATTAATTATCTGAGAATGCCTGCCGAATGCACTTCACCCCATTCTTACCCTTCTAATTATCTGCCTCATGCTTGGAATCCGAGGTAATCACTTGGCCTAAGTAGATCTATCCGCTCATTACTTCCGCTGCCTCGCCACCTATCTCAAACGGCTGTTCTTCCCCTAGATTATTGAGCATTACTTTAGCTTTCTGCATATTAATTTAAAGGCCCACAATTCTACTCTGCTTGTCCAGTGCAGTAATCATGCTTCGCGCTTCGTCCCCCGAGTTACTCAGCAAGGCAACGTCATCAGCAAATGTGAGGTTACTCAGGTATTTTCCATTAACCTTTCCTCCAACCTGTTCCCAATCAAATGTTCTGAATAGTTCTTGTAAACATGCTGTGAATAACATCGGAGAGATCCTGTCTCCTTGCCTGACGCCCTTCCTTATAGGTATTTTACTGCTCTCAATATGGAGGATGATGGTAGCTGTGGGACCCACTGTAAATATCCTCTAGTATTTTTACATAATGCATAATGATAGTAGTAGTCATAGTCAAATCCATCTATATCGTCGTCTTCCTCATGCATGACTGCCCACCCAAGATCGGTTTGTCCGTACGCTTTCACATGTGTTCGAAAGTGGAGCGCGTCAACACGTGCTAGAAGCGGTGGCAACCGGGTCCGCGAACTATGCGTCTGTCCGCGATCTGTCTTGTGCATCCCCTTTGACACGCGGTCGCACATGAACTGTTTTCTTAGTATTTTTTGCCGAGCGCCGCGCGCAAGCCTGGACGATGCCAGACGCTCGCGCCTGCTCAGGTGCGCGGTAAGCGGCTGGAGTAACAATGACCCCGGGGTTTTCTGATGACGCCGCACACATTACAGCCAGCAACAACAGCTTCGCTGTTCAAAATGGTGCAGCTTGCACTACTGGCACAAGGCTGGAGAAACAGCGGAGCTGAGGGTCATTCTTGCTTTTTCGGATCTTGCTCTTTTCCTAGGTTTTTCTGGGCTCCGCACAGTTTTTTAGGTTTCGGGATCTGCTTGCTACGCTAAGCTAAGCGTTGAAGGGTGAGGGCAAGTTTACCCGGTTTTTACAAGGCCGTTCAGGTCGGTCCCCAACACTGACAGCGTATCCCAGGGGGAAGAAGCAAGGTCGATCTTCAGCTGCACTGTTTCTCCAACCTTGGGCCACTAGTGTAGCTGCGCCAATTTGTTTTTGCGGTTTAGTAGCCCAAAAAAGACTCTCACCTCTAATATGGTATATAGTAAAGGGTGCGCACACGCATATTCCCCTTGTGCTAACACTCGAGCAGGCGCGACAGCCGGCTTCACCGTTATACAACCCTTTCTGCGGTGGTGCACCAATTACGGGCAGCGCAGATTTTGTCCTTAGTATTTTTTTGCGACCGCCACCGGGCCAGGTTCAACCTTAAGCAGCCCCGCTGTTAAAAGAAAGCCGCAAAAGCAATGCAGAAATTAAAGGCGTATCTGCTGCGACAAGCAAAGCAGGCAGCACCGCTCCATGCTGCGATACCGAGAGCTTTCGCAGTGCTTGTAGACGAGAAGGAAAGAGTGGACGCGTTTATCGGAAGTTTTGCCGAGTTCTTTTAACTGCACACTCCACTGCAACATGTTTTTTATTGCAGGTCAACGATTACAACATTAACCTAAACGATATAATAGGCTCGCAGGGACGCTTACGGCTGCTTGTGTGTGTGAATCTGCAAGAATTACTCTCTATGTCCCTAAATTTCTTCTTAATAATTGAGTTAGGTCATTTATATAATTAAATTTGAATTTTATTTTTGACTCATAAACCCGCAGTTTCATAAGCAAAAAAATGACCGACTTACAATACACCTAATGTGAAAGTTGAGGTTAGCCCGAACTGCCGTCTTCTCGGCGACGGCGTATATCGCCTGCGTCCCACGAAGTGATCGCGTAATCAGCAAACGCGCGACGGCTCGCGCTAAGACTTGGCGTTCTCTCGTAGCGCGGGCCGTCGCCGGGGAGCATCTCGCGCGGCTTCAGCATACCGCCCTCCCGCTCACACTTTCGCATTACTTTCATCCTCCACTTTCATGCTTGCTTTATCTTCGGTGGCCTCTCCGTTGTCTCGGTAACAACGAGGCTGACCCTGAGAGACTACGCAAAACGAGAGCAACGGGTGCTTAAAAGCTGCTATCAAGATCATGGCTCTATGGAACTGCCGCGGTAACGCCTTGTGTTCCACTCCGCTCACCGACCACCTCGTCTTCAAAAAAAGCATCCTCGCCGCAGTCTTCTGGCAGGCAGGCGTGTAGCATCATGGCCAGTGGGCAGCGCCCCTGTGCCGCCGACGCCACCTCCGCCTCCCCCTTCTGGGACCCTCGCCTGAACCTTCTGACAATGGGCACCTTCCCTGAAGGCTACCCATTGCCAGACCGTCCGTCATCTTTTTTTAATACCATCGAGTGTCGCCGTGGTGCGGCTTTGCGTCCCACACCCACTCCTGGTGGCTGGTGGCGGGCCGCCCCTCGTCTCCAACTCACGTATCCTCGCCGAAATCTCCTCGCTGTTGGGCAGGCAAGCAGACAGGTGTAATTTGCTGAAAAGCGGGAACCCTTTTGGCAGGACAGGCAATTTCTCTAGGTAGCAGAGAGCCTGCCCGACCGCCATCGTATTCGATAGCATGAAATGCCCACACAAGCACGCGCACACAAGCGTATTTTCGCCCAATAGGGCAAAAAAATTTCCACTAAAAAATTACACCATGTCCCCGAAGGGAACTATGTGGTGATGCAAAGCATCTTGAGGCCTTCACAAGGGGGCAGGTATGCATTCGAATTAATAACACATTGAAAGCTTTACACAATATTTAAACACTATGTACATGGGAACAACGATGAATAACACATGATATGTTGCCTCGGCATATACGTTCAAGCATAACTTATTCTTGATGCTAAAATAAAATTGGGGAAATCAAAAGTATCTAACACAAACTGATAGTACCGTAAAAACCCGCGTATAATACGAGGTTTTTTCTCCACATTTTACTATGTAAAATTTGTGCCTTGTATTATATGTGGATCCCAAAGTTTTCAGCTGAAAATTTGCACTTTCGGTTTCGGTTTCAGCGGAGGGTGGGCCATCTTGCGGTGGGCCAGCTGGCTGCTGCTTCACTCAGCCGGCACCATTTTTATTGTTTTGACCACGCGAAGGATCGGCACGTTCACCGCAAGTCTATCACGATGTCGGGTGCACGAAGGCAGTATTCAGCGGCAATTAAAAGTTATTTTTTGTGCCGAGACCATCAGGAATTGCGCCGCAGGACGGCAGTTCGGCGTCACCGAAGGCAGCATTCGCGGGGGAGAAAACGACGGGTGCTTGACTGGATAAAGTCTGTGTGGTGTCGGTGGCCTGGAGCACTGTTGGGGGTTCCCGTCAGTCCTCGTGTTGGACGCCTTTCGCTGCCACTTGGCCGATTCCGTGAAGTATGGAGACAGTGCCAGCGGACGTATGGAGACAGTGTCAGCCAAAACTGACAATGACTGAAGGGTAACTTCAGTGCAAATAAATGTTTTCTGTGCTCTATACCTCGTATTATATGCGGATGAAAACTTTTTTTCTGATTTTGCTGTCCCCGAAATACACCTCGTATTATACGCGGGTCCGTATTATACGGGGGTTTTTACAGTATATACGGACAACTTTAAATTACATTGAGGGTTAGAATAGGAAGAAAAACTGAGGGGTTGTGCGACTACACACTATGCGCAATATTTGGTGGCGCTGTCAGGCGAGTGGTAAAAATACCTTCAGACTCAAGGTAGGCCACCATAATCAAAAAAGAGAAATTAGAGTTTTGAAGCCCCGGAACCGGTTCGAAACGGCTGGTTCGATTCGTTCCGGTTCGGGTTCAGTTCCAAAATGGCCGAAAAAATACTGGTTCGGTTCAGTTCCGGTTCCGGGTAAAAATTCGGGTTCGGTTGCTGTTTTCGGTTCGGTTCCGGTTCCGGTTCGACACCCTGAGTCAAAGGCTTTCTCATAATATATATGAAGGCTAGATATATTGGTTGCGTAACTCCCCGCATTTCTCTATCACCTGATTGATCGTGTATTGAATAAGATGTATTGTCGAATAGCGTTTACCAAATCCTGCTTCTTTAGGTTGAATGAAAAATAAGGTGGCCGTAATTCTGTTAGAGATTACCTTGGTAAGTACCTTGTAGACAACTGACAGTATGCTGACCTGCCTGTAATTTAAGAAGTCTTTCATGTCATTTTTCGTATAGATTAGGATGATGTTCGCGTTTTTCCAAAATTGCAGTACACTCTCGGTAATTATCATTGTTTATACGGGTTCGCCAGTTTTTCTAGTAAAATTTTCTCGCCATCCTTAAAGATATTTTCTGTTACCTGATCCTAAGCACGTGCTTTGTCCTCATTTTTTTCAAAGCCTTCTTCACTTCTTCGGTGGATCCTGATGGATGCCTACCTCCGAATAATTACTCGTGATAAAAAGAGCAAAGTGTACAGCTAACTTCGTGTAATCGTCTGTAAGAATGGTTGTTGCAAAAGTCCTCGGCGCTACATCCCTGTTACAGCTGATGGATGTCTACCTCCAAATAATTACTCGTGATAAAACGAGCAAAGTGTACAGCCAACTTCGGGTAATCGTCTGTAAGAATGGTTGTTGCAAATATCATCGGCGCTACATCCATGTTACAGCTTGATGATCCTGTTGTGGACCACAACAGGCCCTCCGGCATAATTTAGTCTCAAGGATTACAGCAGCATCAGGCATATACTATTTGTATTCTTCTGTCCACGCAGATATTTTCTTCTATTTCTACAGATGGGTATGATACCATCATTTTTTGTAATTCGTCGGTAACCCCTAGTGACAAGTTCTTATGACTGCTTGCCTTGTACCGTAGCCCGAAATTTTCCCCTTCTAAAAAAGACCTGTATTGGGTCTTGCCAGGCTGAGTTTGTACCTTGTCTTGACTGGGATGTCACCACTTCCTTCCCTAGTGTAAAGTGGTTAAGACAATCACGCACGTCGATGACTACTGGGTGTTCGTTGATAATAAAAAGATGTTTGGAAAGTGCTGGCTTTGACGTATTAAGTGTATTATAAAGTCGTTTCATACAGGTGTATGGGATCCATGAAACGCTGAATGATAATTCTTGACCTTGGAGTACTTCCTCTTGGACACCACGCGTGTTGAGCTTACACGCCTCGTTATTTGAACCAGATCCTTCCTAATCAGTCCACCCAGATTGAACTACCGAAGCGTGGGATCATGAAGAATATTCCATTAAATTATGTGAAAGAATCTGCCTTTCACAAAGCCAGCCTTGACGGACAGACAACTCGGCTGACAGCCGCCAGCTTCCCTTTAAAATTAATTGCACACTTCTTTCACCGAGAGTGCTCCGAAACAGGTGAAAAATGAACCTTGTAGAAAGGACGCTCCAAAGAAAAAATAATGCTAAAACGAACTACAGCCCTTCACAGTCAGATGCTTTCAACCAATGTAAGAAAGATCGGAAACTGTGCAAACATGAACACGTTATTGTCGGCGTCTAACAAGATATTAAGCCCTTGCAACAACCGTTGCCCTCGTCACGATTGAAACGTGCAGCAAAAAAAAAAAACCATCGCACGCTCTGCGTGGCTCCTTCAGACGGCGTGGTGTAAGACTACTGTATCTGTTTAAAAAATGGGGCAGAAGGGAGGAAACCTTCATGGTAGGGTGCGCGAGCATGGCCAGAACGTTGAAAAATCACCCCAACAGTCACTTCGGCATTCGCTGTAGATATTGGGGTTGCAATCCTGCCCTACGTGGATTCTTCGTAATTCGCCAAAGCAACAACAAACTCGCACTGCGGATCGTTAAGCCTGTGAGATTAATTGCCGTAAAAACCCATGCGTAAGCTGTCGGTATGGGCTGTTCACAAAGCAATTCCCTTTTTGTCTGGTAATCATACCAGCAGTGGTATTTCATAATGTGTGTGTTTCTCCGCTCTTCTTTTTTGCTTCTTTAGTTGAAGCTGAATGCTACGTATTTCAGTATTGTTTCGTAAAATAAACACCATTTGTTAGTGAGCCCCTTCTTGCGGTTACTAGTCGTGCGTCCGTGCCTTTTTTTCGCGCCGTACCGATGTCCTGGGGATAATTTATAAGCTGGAAATTGCTCCTGACTGTAAAAGAAACCTACCGCACCAGCCTAGAGAGATAAGTTGCTTCGACGTAATTAAACTGCCATGGGGCGAAGTGGAAGAACAATTAGGCCTAACAAGTCAGTCATCGATCAGATCAGACATTTCAGTAGAACGGGGCACAATATTATAAGAATGACATATTTGGCGCCAAGTGGGCACAGGGTTAATTTAGGCACTCAATATTTTAAGCCCAGTAGTCTTCAAAGAACTCCATCAGTTACGGAAGGTGCAAATTAGGCATTTATGAAGTGTCGAATGAAATCTTGGGCTATAATTCTACCTTAAGCACTACACTGATCACGAGGGTTAGTGGACAAAAAGGTGCGGTCGTTTCTGCGCCCGTACCGACACACAGTAAGGGCCCCATGCAATGATTGCCGTTGGTGTGATCCAAAGTGCTGTCTCTGTCGTTACAGTGTCCCTGGACCCGACGCCAGTGCTCATCCCGCTGCTGTCCTCGATAATCTGCTTCCCCATCATTGCCCTGGCTGTGATCTGCGCTCTGCGCTACAGGGCCCTGAGGATGCGCCGCAAAGAACACCTGCGGAGGCTGCGCGGCGGAGGGTACGCCTTCGCTCGCACTCGTCCTAATATCGCTGGCAGCACCCGAAGAATGAGTGCAGACGCCTGTGGCCGCGGAAAATGTGCCGGAAACAATTTTAAACAGAAGGAACAAATATCCTTTACAGTTCCTGACGTTGCAGGGAACTGGTAGAAAAATTCATTTTTAGTGCTCCGGGTACATGGAATCTCCGCTTTTTAAAGGAATTCAAGTTCTGCGGTTGTGCACGCCCGAGCAAGACCAGGCAGTGTTATAATGTGCGCCGCATTGTAGCGCCACGGATCAATTTAGCCATCTGGTGAATTTTACACGTTCGCTTGAAGCTCGGCACGGGGACATTTTCGTACTTGACCTCAACTGGGCGCCGTGACAATAACGGAACCTGCGCACCCCTGAGGAGGGGCCTTAGCTGCAGAACGCAATGCCTGCACGCCAGTGATCCCGCATCGCGACAAATCTTGCCACGTGCAAAGGTTTACACGGGCTACCTACGAGCATGCGTGGTTACGGGGCCTTTGTGTTACCCACGTTTTTTGGGTTATTATTAGATGCGACGCATCTCTTGCTCGGGGGTATGTCCCTCCGTCGTCGGCGGAGGGACATACCCCCGTTCTCCTCCGTTCTTCTCTCCGACAGCTGTGCGCAACACTCTCACTCCGTCTCATTAACATAATAACAACAGCTGCTCACGCGCTTCGCTCCGCTCTCGTCTGCTCCGGCGTGCAAGTGCGCGCATGCGCGACTCTCCTCCGCTGTCTCCTCTCCTTCAGGCGCTGTGAATATAAAGGGGGTAGCGCGTTGCGGCGGTTCAGTCAGCGCTCGCGATCCACTGACCGTGTACTTCAGCGACCACAAAGCCGTCGTCCTCAAAGTGAAGTGCAACCGCTGAAAATGGCAACCAGTCTCGCTCTCTCAGTAAAAGAATGAAAAAAACGCCCATCTTTCCTGCGTATGAGAACACCCGCATGTGATGGAATGCATCCTACGCGTTCACAACACGTTCCACGCGATTTAGAGAATCAACCCAATGGAACCACCAATCGAACCCCCCCGATGCGTCGCATCACATCAGGATTCCCCTCGCGGAAAGATGGGCGTAATTTTTTTTAACAGCTGAGCTGTTTAGCCCGACCAATATCCATTCGTCTCACCCAAAAACCTCGAAGTGTGAGGGAAAGTGCGAGGAGGCAAGGAGCCCCCCAGCAGGTTTTGGGTGGGCGCGTATCAAGGAATAAATGTGTTTGGGGGGGTCCCGAGTTTGCGCCATGAAACCGGCTACCTAACCACTGGGCCACCCCAAAGGCCCGAGGGGTGCGGGGTTAGCAGCGGCGAGCAACAATATAATGTGAAGCCAATGGGAAAGAAAAAAAACCCTCCCTGGGGTCGGAATTGAGCCGTGGTCCCTCGCGCCATGAGGCCCAAGTCTATCCAACTGAGGTATCATCGCATCCCGGGAGCAAAGCATTTCCTTTGGGTTCGTAGCACGGGCGTCGGTTGTAGACTGTGACGCGGATTCTTGCGAGGGCCACTTTGGGAGATATGTGAAACCTGCGGACGAAATAATCCGGGCATGTCAGTCATGGAGAACTTTCAGCGCCAAATTCGGAAGCTAATGGAAGGTGAACCACCCGGTTTTCCGACGAAGGGAGAGAGGCCGCTAGTTCTGCTGTTTCTCCAGCCTTGCACCACTAGTGCAAGCTGCGCCAATTTTTTGCACTATTTGTCTTCCCTCTTTTGTAGATTTTTCATCGAAATCACAAGAAAACCCAACAAACAAACAGCTGTTACTAATCTGCTCTGTGTGCGCGTGTCGACGCCGCGAGCGAGCTTTGATTGTGCACAGCATGACTGCACGCCGAGAAGCTCTCCACATAGCATGGATACTGGAAGGGGACCTCCATTTCATACATGGGCCTCCGAAAATACGGCTTGGACAGAACACCTTCAAACAGCCGTTGTTGGCGGCGGTTGACTCATTAGGAAGTTTTAGTACAGCTTTTGTTGGCTTAGCGTACGTGAACGCTAAATTTTTCGTCACGCTACGACAACAACCCGAGGAGAGTTTTATTAAAGCGTCTCATCGGTTTTGCGTAGCGACGCGCTAATGCTTACGACGCCACCTCTCGAATAGATTGCAAAATGACTCTCCGGCTGACCTGCCAGCGGAGTGCCGGAGTTCCCGGACATTGCACGACTATCGAGACAAGTGCAAACAAACGTTTTCCCGCGAGTATTGAATGTAAAAGGTCCATAATTTGATATTGTTATTATCTCAACTGAATACGCTTCATCAAGAAAGCGTTGAAGCCTCGTGACACTTATTTTGTGCAATCACATAGTACACCCTGAACGAAATGTCCGGGTTTTACGCATACACTTTACTGACTTCAAAACAATTGAGAGATGCGTTTCAAACGAACACAACGTCACAATATGGGGGGAAAGTCTTAACCCCAATTAACAGGTGATGTTTTGCCTGTCCTGCCCGTCGTAAATTTGGCCCTTACTTACAACATACACACACACCTACAGCATACAACCTGCAACATACACAGAGGTAAGTTGTCCATGGTGCAGTGAAAGAACGACAAAACCGAGACCGCGGCCAAGGCTCCCCGAAACAGGGGTGATCGCTTCAATGACCCCGGAATCTCTACACGATGACGATACTGGTGATAATTGTAGGACTTCTCGACGCTAAGTCACAGATCTGCCTAGAAGAAGTTGGTCGTGCACACGTGTTTTCAAGCACGTGGGCCCCCGTTTTACTATCTTTGCGACGCTTGAATTACAGCGCGCTCGGCAACAGGTCCTGATAAGCCAAGGTCAACTCGAAAATATTCCCAAGTTTAGTGGCTCGTAGCTGGAAGCAACGAATGCTTCTCAAGACGGTGCACAACACGCATGGTACTAACGATGACTCTTTAGTCTCATAGGTGACTGGATCTTGTCGGGTCTCCCGCTAGCGAGAAATTGTTGTTGGGATGAAGAATTGTTCCGCAATTCTAATATATGGTGTTTCTGTCTATAAGGTTAATCCTTACGAAGCGGTCGGGAAATAATTTTCACTCTTTCGTATCCAGCGGTACATCCGCCGTTGCCAAGCTGGGGACGGCCTGAAGTCGCCAAGGCGAGGAAGACGACGAAGCTGTGTGTAGAGTTTGGCTAAACGTTTCCATAGATTCAGTCTTGCAGTAATTGTCCTGAAAATGGTATCGCACAACTATCAATGTCTTGGAATTGAGGTAGTCCTAGTGGAAATCATCTAGTGGTATACTCAAACCAGCGTTGGGTTTGATTTTCGAATAGGGAAGAAGTGATTATCAGAGGTTCTCAAGCTTTTCCAACATCAATGAGATATTGGCGGTGAGCGCGACCACGGGCGGCGCTGCGAAGAGCGTCCCCCTGACGTAAGCTTAGAGGTTCTCGCATTTCTCGTCTGTGAGATGATGCTGAGGTTAGGGAGATCTCATGACACGGAAGTAGAGGCCAGGAGCAAGAAATCGCGACACCGGTTCAACGGATAAGGAAAACGAAAATTTATGCAGGACGGCAAGTTGGGGCAAGGGCAGACGCTAACCAGGAGACGTACACTTAACAAAACCTACAAGCGACAGTTGGACGGGACTAAAGTAATGTAAACAGTGACTAATAGTCCCACACACAAAAGTACGATTTAAGGTTCTCGCGACTAGAGAGAGTCTCACCTGGTCGCTGCACAGGGATGTCGTTGCGAGCTTGAAAGCACGAGCGATGCAGATGTCTTTAGAAGTAACAGCCTGGATCAAGGCGCAGCTGCTGAGGAAACGAAGGCCAGGTAGAGAAGATACTGTGGCATGGTCTGGGGAAGAATACGTGCACTGTAGGAAAGGCCACGGCCGGGGGTTTGCCAGTGGCGACGTGGTGCCTCGACGTTCTATAGCCACGGTCGAAGAACACCTGGTTCCTCGCCGTCCTGACCACAGACTTCGAAACCATCGAGACCGCAAGGCAGCCCATCTTACGAGCCCACTTGTTCTTCCTCGTCTTGGTCTTCCTTGTTCCGGTCGCTGCTTTGCAATCCACAATGACAATAACTAACGGCGACACCTTGAACTGGTCCTTTTCCTTTTGATTTTGGGCACCTCACCACAGTCTGCTTCACTCGGGCTCGCTCTCCCTTCTGTTTCTTGGCTCTCTGTATTCTTTTAATGCTTGTCCGCACCATATTTTGCGTGTGCGTAAATTTTTTATAGTAAAAGACTTAAAATCGCATACAATAGCTCTAGGCGTGAGCAAAAGCACAGTTTTTGGTACCGCTCCCCGGAAGAAACATTGCCGGCGTCGCCTTCTTCTTTGCAAAGCTGGTCCTCTGCGGAGCGTGAAGAGTCAGAACTAGGCGCCAGCCTCTGCACCGAGCAATCTTTCAAACAAAGGAAACAGGCAGCTGCTAATAACCGACATAAGCAAAAATGCAAGGCGAAAACAAATTGTAGGCCTTTGGGAATATTGTCTTTGGCGGAAGGCATTCAGATTCCTGGTACTCGAATGTAAGAAGATGATAATACAGTGTTTGTAACCTTGCTGAACGCTCGAAAGCTTTGTATAACATCATTTTACGTTGTCATTGCAAGAGAGTATGCCCACATGTACTATGGGGCGCCAAAAATGTGTTGAGATCCAAATAACAGACTGTGTGTATACGCACCTGCAAGATGGACGAAGAGGGCAATGAAAAACGACTCGTAGAGCACACAGGCTGTCATGAATGGTAGCCAGATCCGCCAAAAGAGAAACAAGTAGCGCCGTCCAAATAGGCGTGCATTTGTAGTTAATTGATGGTACAGCATGGCGGACAGGCTCATGAGAAGGATGCCTGCGCCCCGCCCCTGTGCAATATTGAGCTTGAATGGGAGTATGGGTGACTACATTTTACACGCCGGCCAGGATGGCTTTCGAGTACTATACATGGTGATCCAAGAGAGTGGTGATCCACCTCAACGGTCCGAGGCACGTTTCGTCATTGAGACGGGCAGTCTACACATCGTCCACCGGCGCTAGGGCAAGCAAGAGAGACATCCCCGAAGGGTGAGACACAGAGCAACGAGCCGCCCGGCGAGAAGAATCCCTCTTGAATTTGCGAGGTCCCACCTGCAGGTTACACTCTGCTAACCCATCAGTCGCACGGGCTTGAACAAGAACGCCTGCCTCTAAGGCCTCAAGGACCTCAGACCGTCTTGCAAGGTTCACCCGTAGATCGCAGGGGGGGGGGGGGGGGGGGCGCCGAAGCAAACCCACCAACCCATTCGCAGAGTACCAACAAGTCTCCTCTCAAGGTGTGACGGAGAGACGGAAAGCAAAACCGCCCGCCTCTCCCGGGAGGGGGTGTGCAGACCCACGGTAATTACCCGGGCTGCTCAAGGATCGATGCCTTTTTTTTCCACCCTGCGACTGCCGTTCAATGCCGCGCAGCGAGTGGGTGACCCCTATTCACCCCCTAGCTTCACCCCATTTCGGAAGTTCCGCCGTTTTCCAGCGGGTACCTCGTGGAGGTTGGGGCCTCCCAGGAGGGCCAGTTCTACCACCCTCCGTAACTCGGCACTCGCGCTCACCAGAAGCAGGGTTACAGGGGTATGCCAGCTCCCCCAGCGATATGGACCAACACTCTTTGGGACCCCGCATGGGTTACAGAGGTGTGCAATTGCCTCCGGCCCGTGTCTCCATCATATTTAAAAACCGATGAGACACCAGATGTGTACTGTCGAGTGACGTAGTTAAAGGCAACGTTGACACCCCGGCCTCCTCCCACGCTGGATTACAGGAGCGCATTACTGCTCCCGGTCATTGGGTAAATCTGTTATCCCTGCTTCCGCGCGGATTAACGAGAGAGTCATAGTTACTCCCGCCACAAAGTTCCTGCGTTTTTGCAGCCGCCCCTTTCCATAGGGGCGATTTCCCGTGCAAGCCGGGTGAACTTCCCAAGCGTTGTAGTCCCACACTAGGGCCGAGCGCCAGGCCGGGGAGTCGCTTGTACCTATTTTACCGGTAGGTGCCCGGTGCCACCAAGGCACACGAATGCACATGGTGCCTTCCACAGCCACTGTGGATGCTCAACTCGCAACCGCCTGTGGCAGGACATGCCGCCAGGCTATTTCACCCCCGGCAATGGTGCAGCACGGCATGATGGCCGCCCCCCCCCCCCCCCCCCCCAGATGGACAAGGGTCAGGGGCCCCTCGATAGGGTAAAGGCAGCTTTTCAGGCGTGGTTTCCCCTTTCAAGGGTCCGCACTCGACCGGGGACGCCTGTACCCATTAATGAAACCGGTGGGTGCACGGCAGTACCAGGATTCGAACCCAGTACCTCCCGCATACGAGGCGAGTGCTGTACCTCTGAACCATCGCTGCGGTATAAAATGTTACGACCCCTTCCACCGGGGCATTTCCCGACAAAATCGGGTAACTTACCAAGAACGAGATCCCCTGTGCAGGAGGTGCCTGTACCAATTTTTTCACTGGTTGGTGCCCAGCGGTACCGAAGTACCTGGCACATTCTCGTACCCCATGGTACAAACCGACGTGGTGGAACGGTTTTCAGTACACTGGATCCCCCGTACGGGGGGGCGCCTGTCCCCATTTTTATTCTGGTGGGTGACCAGCGGCTCCAGACGAACCTACCTCGTCTGCCGGGGTGGTAGTGCGTGTCCAAGCCTTTCATCCCCCGCCGATACAGGCGGGGGCTTGTACCTTTTGAACTGGTGGGTGCCCAGCGGTCCCAGACCCCGCCAGAAGGGGTTCGAGGAACCTACCACATGCTCCCAAGGCTGCTTGAGGACAAGCTCCAAGCGTTTTTTTCCACCGTCGAGACAAGCTACGGTACGGGGACGCTTGTACCCTGTAAAGAAACCGGTGGGTATCCGGCGGCACAGCATTCAAACCTAGTACCTCCCGCTTACTATAACAATGTTTTACTACTCGACCATCGCCGTCGGTAAGGTTACGACCCCTTCCACAGGGGCATTTCCCGACGAAGGCGAGTAACTTCCCAAGCACTGAATCTCCTGTTCAGGGGGTGCTTGTACCGAGTTTTTATACTGGTTGATGCCCAGCGGTACCGAAGTGCCTACCACTTTCTCGTAACACAGTGATACGGTCCGGCGCGGTAATACGGTTTCCAGGAACCCCGCAAGGTAGGCGGCTGTTCCCACTTCAAACTTGTAGGTGGCCAGCGACTGAAGTCGGGGAGCAGCAGCCTCCCACGTATGCCGCAGTAGTAGACCGTGTCCAAGCCCTTTATCCCCTGCCGAGGCAGTACAGGGGGCGCTTGTACCCTTTTAACTGGTGGGTGCCCAGCGGCTCCTCACCCCACCCGAAGGGGTTCGAGGGACCTCCCACATAGCCTTTCACGTCTGCTTTTGGTCAAGCTCCAAGCGTGTGTTCCACTGCAGAGACAAGCTACGATACGGGGACGCTTGTACCCTTTAAAGAAACCGGTGGGTATACGGCAGCCCAGGATTCGAACCTGGTACCTCCCGCTTACGAGACGAGTGTTTTACCACTCGACCATCGTCGTCGGTTAAAATTCATGCGTTTTTCCAGCCGCCTCTTTCCATAGGGGCGATTTCCCATGCAAGCCGGGTGAACTTCTCAAACGTTGTAGTCCCACACAAGGGCCGAGCGCCAGGCCGGGGAGTCGCTTGTAACTATTTTACCGGTAGGTGCCCGGCGCCACGAAGGAACACGAATTCACATGGTGCCTTCCACACCCACGATGCACGCCCAACTCGCAACCGCCTGTGGCAGGATGTGCCGCCAGACTCTTTCACCCCCGGCAATGGCGCAACGCGGCATAATGGCCGAGGACCCCGCCAGATGGACAAGGGTCAAGGGCCCCTCGATAGGGTAAAGGCAGCTTTCCAGACGTGCATTCCCCTTTCAAGGGTCCGCACTCGACCAAGGACGCCTGTTCCCATTAAAGAAACCTGTGGGTGCCCGGCGGCACCAGGAGTCGAACCCAGTACCTCCCGCATACGAGGCGAGTGCTGTAGCTCTGAGCCACCGCTGCGGTTCGGTGTGAGACGTAGTCGGTGTGACGTAGGTGGTCGCTGTGACGTAGGTGGCTCGGTGTGACGTAGATGGTCGGTGTGACGTAGGTAGCTCATCTGAAAATAGTTCCATAGGGGATAGAAGGCCATTTTGTGCCCCAAATCTCATTTAAAGTGTACATCTGAGGCGATGGGCTCGTTTTTCAGAACTTCAATTGATTCCAGCGTCTGGAACCCTAACGTAACTTTCTATTTTGTGGTGGCTGCGACACTGACGAAATCGTGTGTGCTGCATGGAGTTTACAAGGATCGGCTTTGTCTACAGGACAAAAACACTTGGGGCGATTAAGTCTGCTTACATCATTGAATGCAAAAACTTTATGGTAAAGGCAATCGTCTAATTGGTCAGGGCCACGTAACCGGAGCCGCCATCTTTTCTGCCCAGAACCTTTGCGTGGGTGTGTGGGGTTACGGGTCAGTTGTACTTGCAGCCAAATGGGAATTGGTAACTTGGACCAGCGATTCGTACAACAGATTGTCATTGACAAATTAGCTCGGCTGGTTTCGTTTCCTGTGCGGATAATATTCCGAACTATTTAGGGAAAACCTACGATACTGTATTGTGGTGTCTTTATGAAACCAGCACGAGGCTCACAAGATATAATGTTTTCTCATAAAGCACCATCATTGTAATTGAACGATCCCTTTAAAGGACATGCAACAATTCCGAAACCCTACCCGCCGCGGTGGTTCAGTGGCTAAGGCGTTGCGCTTCTGAGCGCGAGGTCGCGGATTCGATTGCCGGCAGCGGCGGCCGCTTTCCTGATGGAGGCGAAAAGCAAAAACGCCTCTGCATACGACATTTAGGCGCACGTTGAACATCCCCAGGTGGTAAAAATTCATCCGGAGCCGTCCACTACGGCGCGCCTAGCTGCCTGCGCTGCGTCGGCGTGTTAAACCCTACAATCAATCAATCAAGTCAGAAAGCCGTTGAGAACTCCATAATGAGCAGATGCAACCCTGCATTTATTGCCGCATCATGTAAACCGCACGGTACAGCGCGATGTGCCAGTGAAATATCGGCACGGCAGATGCGCCATGATTTGACTTTCAAAGAACGTGAGTAGACTAAGTCCACTCTAAAGCCGTGTTTCGTGAGGGCTAGCCGAACAGAAGCTTGGTTAACACCCTTGCCCGTCACCGCGAGCACGTGGATTTCATTGCCGTCCCTGGCACGCTTTTAACGCGTAGCGCTTTTTACCGAGTACCCGCTCAGCCAGGACCGTGCAACGGTCTGCATTCCAACAATACTGTAGATTTTGCAAAAGTTCGCCATATAATCGTGATAACAGCGTAAATGGAGGTAACTGGTCGCACGAAATTTTCGAAAACTAAAAAATAAAAAAATATATATAAAAATTACGGAAAATTCCGAACCGTGTAGCACCCTCCACTTCCACAACAATGCAGATTTTACGAAGTCCCACCTGTTATCGTTATAATGGCGTGAAAGCAGATAATTGGTCCAACAAAATTTTGAGAAAGTCGAAAATATTAAAAATAAAACAAAATTACGGAAAATGTAAACCCGTATATCGCGCTGCATTTCCACAATAGTGCATATTTTGCAGAAGGTCCACTTGTAATCGTTATATTAGCGTACATGCCATGATTGGTTGAAATAAACTTGGAAAGATCCCAAATACTAAGAAAAATAAAAACAATTCTGCAGAAATTCAGACATTTGTCTACTAGTACTTAGCAAATATGTTGTTTGTGGATGCTATCGTCCCCCTAATCTTACCACACGCTTTTCAAATGAATTACACGATGTTTTAAATAAGCTGCGCGTACGGTTTCCGGCTGCTCCTTTACTACTTCTTCGTGACTTCAATTTCCCTAATGTGTCATGGTCCCCTCCTTTTCCAACAATATCACCAGCCTCGCCCGAGAGCACGTCCTTCCTTAACGTGTGTTTAGATTTCAACCTTATTCAGCTAGGTAATACACCTACCCGCTCCAGGTTAGCTTCTTCCACTGTTTTAGATCTGGTACTAACCACGCATCCTGAGCTAGTTAAGTCCCTTTCCGTTATACCGGGCGTGAGCCACCATTTCGCTGTTCACTTTAGCATGACGAAAACAGTCGAAAAAACTGAAAGTACAAAATTTTTTAGGGACTACAAAAGAGCTGAATATGCATCAATTATTAATGAGCTTCAGTGTTTCCTGAGCGATTACTATCCACATATTGCGGAAAGGTCTGTCCAAGAAAACTGGAATTTGTTTAAATGCAAGGTACAAGAGCATACTAACCGTTACATCCCGCTCCGCAGAATTAGGCAAAATACAAAATCACCGTGGTACACGTCCACGCTAAACCGACTACTCAATAAAAAACGGATCTTTGGACGAGCAAAACAAACAAACAGCGCTGAAAGATAGTCCGCTTATCTCCATGTAGCTGACGAATACGCACGCGCACTATCTTCCGCAAAAGAAAATTACTATCAAGAAACCCTTCCTTCCTCGCCACTAACCCGCGGAAATTTCGGCAGACCATCAGCGGAAATGAAAAAACGACGATACAGTTAAACCAAGCTAATACCTGTGTAACCAAAGAAAAGTGTTGTGCCGTTTTAGGTTCTGTGTTATCATCTTCGTTTGTTAAAACAGCAGCCCTTTCTTTTCCTGATATCCCAGCCGCGAATTTTTTTTCCGATGGAACTTATCATATTTTACTGTGACGGCATACAAAGATTAATCGAAAACATGAAATTATCCACATCTCCGGGTGAAGACGGCATTTGTGCAAAGTTTTGACATAATACCTCTGTATGTTTATCTGTTCTTCTATGTGAGCTTTTTGCGCAGTCCATGGAAACTCATTGCCTCCCGGGGGACTGGAAAGTGGGAAAAGTGGTTCCTCTTCAGAAATCAGGTAATGCTCATGACCCCACCAACTACAGGCCCATATCATTGACCAGTCTGCCATGTAAGCTCATGAAACACGTCATTTATTCCCACGTCGTCACTTTTCTAGAAGATAACTGTTTTTTCAGCAATCAGCATGGATTCCGCAGAAATTGTTCATGTGAAACCGAGCTTATCTGCTTTACTAACGACCTATTCCTTGCTCTTGACGCTTCTTCTATTGTTGACTGTATTTTTCTTGACTTTGCCAAAGCGTTTGACACCGTATGCAATAAACTACTACTGTTGAAATTAAGTAAACTTAATCGTGATACCCACATTATAAAATGGATCGAATGTTTTCTCACAGATCGCTCCCAATTTGTAACGGCTAATGAATGCAACTCCCCTTCCTCAACCGTAACTTCTGGCGTCCCGCAAGGATCCGTTCTTGGGCCGTTGCTGTTCCTAATCTGCATTAATGACTTACCTAATAACATTTCATCTAACATAAAGTGGTTTTCTGATGACTGTGTGATCTACCGTGAAATTAAATACCCTGCTTACCTACTTACTCTGCAGTTTGATCTTGATAACGTTTCTCCTTGGTGTAATACCTGGCTAATGAGCCTTAACACTTCTAAATGTGAGATTGTGAGAGTTTCACGCCGAATCTGCTATATTTCTTGTGACTATGTACTGAATAATTCTTCTCTCAGCAAAGTTACCTCTTACTAATATCTTGCTGTTACAATTTTTGGCGACCTTTCCTGGCAGACTCACAGTGACAATATTGAAAATAATGCTAACCGTACGCTCGGCTATTTACGACGTAACTTCTCTCTTGCTCCGATGCAGTTGAAACTTCTTTATAAAACGTTAGTGAGGCCCAAGCTCGAACATTCGTCATCTGTGTGGAATCCACAGGTTAACATTTATATTGTCCCGTGACATTACCGGGACACTATGTCACGGCACACCTAGGCGGCCAATGCCCCAACATGGCTGATCACAGAAGACGACGAGGACGACGAAGTGGCTGGCTCGCAGCAGCATGATGAGCTCGGTGAAGGTGAATGATGTGATGAGAATATACAGCGAAGCTCTTGCCATCACGCATGTAAGGGATGGGTTTGGTGAGCTCCGGCCCACAGCAGCGACGCACCCACAAAGGAATGATGAACCGGTGAGGGCTTGCTACCACGTCGGACTACAGGGCTGGGGACACGTCGTCGTTGTGGTCAGGTCAACGGTCGTCGTCGGATCGGCTCGTCACGGGCTGGGGACACGGGGCGGGGGGTCATCGTCGAGTTCTTGTAGCGGTGGGGCTGGGGCTGCCCGACGCGGTTCATGCATCCTCGATGATGACAGCGATGCCGATGTGGTGCGAAGCTGGGCCCAGGACGGGGATGACGACCCGCACTCTCCACCAAATGTAACGTGGCGGCAGAGACAATGACTCGAACGATGGTTGAAGGATGAGGAACGATCTATTTACAGAGTTTACAATGCGGCCATAACAGCACGCGCTGCGAGCCAGCCACTTCTTCGTCGTCCTCGTCGTCTTCTGTGATGAGCCATGTTGGGGCATTGGCCGCCTAGGTGTCCTGTGACATTATCATAGGCTTAGAATCCATTGAAACTCGCGCCACACGCTTCATTTTGTCAAATCACTCCGGTATGGCAAGCGTAACTCACATGAAATCAACTTTGAATCTGCCCAGCTTATCACATCGCCGTGAAAGTTCACGCCTGTGCTTCTTCCACAAGATTTATCATTCTATGCCTTCGCTAAGTAACTCGCTATTTTCGCCGCCATCCTACCTTTCATCCAGCAGCGATCACCACTTAAAGTTGGTATTCCAAGCAGCCCGACAAATCTTCATTTTAACACATTCGTGCCCACTACAAGTTCACATTGGAACCACCTACCTGCTTGCATCGCAACAATCATCGACACGACTAACTTCAAGATGACCTTACACGCGTACCCGTTTTGATGTTGCTCCATTTTGTTCTATTGTTTGTAAAACGTTTTTCACCACTCTTTTCTTTAATGCATTGCCTTGAGAGTAAACAAATAAATAAATAAATTTATGCATTTATTTATTTATATAATCAATTAATTAATTAATTAAATAATACTGTGCCGCTTGTCCTGAAGGTTAGTTCTTTACACCCCTTTTTTGTTTGTCTAAATCCTGTCCGACCAATTACGTCAATTTACGATATTGTAATGCGCACAGGGGGAACTTTTACGAAATCTGCATTATTGTGGAAATGCAGGGCGTCACACGGATCGCCATTTACGTATTTTCTATACGTTTCTTACTTTTCGAGTTTTTCAAAATTTAATTCGGCCAACTCTCTCGTGTAGGCTAATATAACGATTACAAGTGGAACTCCCGCAAAATCCGCATTAGTGTGGAAATGCAGGGTGTACACGGTTCGCCATTTCCCGTGATTTTTTTATTTTTGTGTTTTTTCAGACTTTTTCTCGACCAATTATCTCCATTAACGCTACTGTAACGATTGCAGGTGGAACTTTAGCGAAATCTGAATTACTGTGGAAATGCAAGTCGCTATACGGTTCGCCATTTTGCGTATTTTTCTGTTATCTCATTTTTCATAGTTTTTCAAGATTTTGTTCCACTATACTATAACGCTACTATAACGATTTGAGGAGGAACGTTCGCCATATCTTCATTATTATGAAATGCTGGGCGTTACACGTTTTGCCTTTTTGTGTTTGTTTATATTGTCGTTATTTTATAGTTTTGCAATATTTCGTGCCATCAGTTATCTCCATTTATGCTATTATAACGATTTAAGGTGGAACGTCGGCGATATCTGCATTTTTGTGGAAACGCAGGGCGTTACACGGTCCTGAGTGTGCGAATACTTGGCAAAGACAGCTACGCATTAAAATTACGGAAAATGGCGAACCGTGAAACGCTGTATATTTCCACAACAATGCCGATTTCGGGCATATTTTACCTGAAATCATTACAATAGCGGAAATGAAGA